>NC_073400.1:30631538-30644038 GCF_028641065.1 Leucoraja erinaceus | reverse complement strand
CGGGCCTGATGGGCTGAAGGGCCTGTTTCAACGCTGTATCTCTAAGCTAAACTAGGCTAATAGATAGGCACAGTGCTTAACACTGGAACAGAATCTTCACCTCAATCTTAAGACTTGTTTTTTTTTTTTTTTTTTCCGGTTAGAAAACAGGTGAGTCACAACTTGTTGAAGGAATATTTATACAGGATGGTTGAACATATTTGTCACGTATGTCCTCAGTGTGACCTGACTCAGCACAAATGTTGAGATTAGGCGCGATGACTGGGACAATGCAAGCTATGAACAATGGGAACCAGTACGCTGGACTAGATTTACGAGGTTGTTTCCAGGGCTCGAGGGCCTGAGCTATAGGGAGAGGTTGAGTAGGCTGGGACTCTATTCCTTGGAGCGCAGGAGGATGAGGGGGTGATCCTATAGAGGTGTATAAAATCATAAGAGGAATAGATCGGGTAAATGCACCAAGTCTCTTGCCCTGAGTAGGGGAATCAAGGACCTTGGTTTAAGATGAGGGGGGATTTAATAAGATTTAATAAGAATCTGAGGGGTAACTTTATTATCATGCAAAGGGTGAACTTCTACCGGGCATATGAGAACGAGCTGCATCTGGAGGCAGGTAGTTGAGGGGTGTTACAATTCGCTAGTCTGTTTCTGCGGAGGGCGCTCAGAACATTTAGATAGTTTATTCATGGATCGGACAGGTTTGGTGGGGATAGCTGTGTCATGTTGGCCAACGTGGTGACTGCCAATCACCAAGGGGTTCATGGATCGGAGGATTGGTGGGAAATGAGTCATGTGGCCAGTCGACCCAAGGGGCCTAAACGTCACACCCTAAACGTCACACCTTTCTCTGCAGAGATGCTGCCTGACCCGCTGAATTAAACCCCTGTCCCACGGTACGAGTTCATTCCAAGAGCTCTCCCCGAGTTTGCCCTGATTCGAACTCGGAGATTTACGGTAATGGCCGCTCGTCGGTGCTCGGGGCTCTCGTGGACATTTTTCATCATGTTGAAAAATCTTCACGAGACCTCCCGTGCTTACCTGCCGTTAGCGAGTCTTCCCGAGTACCTGCCGTTAGCGCTAAGAGACGTCCCCGAGCTCCGACGTACCCGCTACGTTCATTCTCCGTGCTTACCACGAGTTTGATTTTTTTTAAAAACTCGGGAGAGCTCTTGGAATGAACTTGCACCGTGGGACAGGGCCATTACCCCAGCTTTCTGTGTTGATAATCTCCTTACATGTACTTCTGAAGACAGTCTAATTGGAAAAATCACCAAAATAATCCCAGCCAGAGAGGAAACTGCTCAATTAAAAAGTCAAAGCGTGTGTTAATGGGTTTGCAACTTTGGGATTTTGAACTGATTTTATGTGTGATATTTGCCACTGTCTGGTGACCCTGATACGTAAACTCACCGACTGTTCCAGATCTAGATCAAAGAATAACCCCAGCAAAACAAGTGTAATTATAATACAACACAAGTCCTTTGTAAATTGTTGTTGAGGGAATGACGAACTAGAGTAATTAAAGAGTACTCTGTCTGAAGAAGGGTCCTGACCCAAAACGTCATCTACAAGCGAGAGCACAGAGGGTGGCACAGCGGTAGAGTTGCTGCTTACAGTGCCAGAGACCCGGGTTCGATCCTGACTACGGGTGTCAGAGGTTATGGGGAGAAGGCAGGAGAATGGGGTTCGGAGGGAGAGATAGATCAGCCGTGATTGAATGGCGGAGTAGACGTGATGGGCCGAATGGCCTAATTCTACTCCTATTCCTTATGACCAATAGGGTGTTGTTTGTGTATTCTTCCTGTGACCAAGTGGGTTTTCTCCGGGTGCTCCGGTTTCCTCCTGTTGTAGTCTAGTTTAGTTCAGAGACACAGCGCGGAAACAGGCCCTTCGGCCCACCAGGTCCACACCGACCAACGATCCCGGCACATTTACACCCAGTAGGGACAAGTTTTACATTTACACCAAGCCAATTAACCTACAAACCTGTACGTCTTTGGAGTGTGGGAGGAAACCGAAGATCTCGGAGAAAAACCCACGCAGGTCACGGGAGAACGTGCAAACTCCGTACAGACAGCGCCCGTAGTCGGGATCAAACCCGGGTCTCCGGCGCCGTGAGGCAGCAACTCTACCGCTGTGCCACCATGCTCTATGTATCACTCTATGACGCTAGAAAGCTTTTCACTGTACCTCGGCACACGTGACAATAAACTAAACTGAAACTTGGGGTTTGTGGGTTAACCGGTTTCATGTCGCGGTGGCGCAGCGGTAGAGTTGCTGCCTTGAAGCGAATGCAGCGTCGGAGACCCGGGTTCGATCCCGACTACGGGCGCTGTCTGTACGGAGTTTGCACGTTCTCCCCGTGACCTGCGTGGGTTTTCTCCGAGATCTTCAGTTTCCTCCCACACTCCAAAGACGTACAGGTTTGTAGGTTAATTGGCTTGGTGTAAATGCATAAATTGTCCCTAGTGGGTGTAGGATCGTGTTAATGTGCGGGGATCGCTGGTCGGCGCGGACCCGGTGGGCCTGTTTCTCTGCAGCTGCATCTCTAAACTAAGGTAGCGCTCATGCACGGGGAGATCGCTGGTCAGCACGGACTTGGTGGGCCGAAGGGCCTGTTTCTCTAAAGTCTGAAGTCTTTACTCACCGCATGACTCACCGCTGCCAGACCCACTGAGTTCCTCCACCGCCATTCTGTTATCTCCTCGCCTACAGAATTCCCTGCCAAGTTTCCTTCACAGGCCGATAGGAGCGGGAACAGAGGGATCGCAACTGTGAAGTTTCTTTGTAACAGACGCAAACAACCGTGAATAAAGCAGCCCTTCCTGGAAAAAAATAATTTCGTCATTTCTTTGACAGAAGTAGCAGGAGGTGTGAAATTGAAAGAATGTTTTGAATAAATATATTCTGCAAACTCATAAGATTCATTGGTAGACAAAAATGCTGGAGAAACTCAGCGGGTGCAGCAGCATCTATGGAGCGAAGGAAATAGGCAACGTTTTTCGGAACGAAAAACGTTGCCTATTTCCTTCGCTCCATAGGTGCTGCTGCACCCGCTGAGTTTCTCCAGCATTTCTGCGTACCTTCGATTTTCCAGCATCTGCAGTTCCTTCTTAAACTCATTGGTGTATTTAATAGATTGCTCAGTCTATCTGTTCCTTTCAATTGAATTCAATTCGATGCAATTGAAAAATGCAACTGGAGACAGGCCATTCGGCCCGCCAAAGATAGACACAGAGTGGGCTTGTCCCACTGCCGGGACCTAACTTGTGAGTTTAGAAGAGTTTGCGGTCGACTCAAACTCGCAGCATGGTCGACACATGGTCCGAGGAGGTCTATATAAGAAACATATAAGATTGTCAGGGCTTGGACACGCTAGAGGCAGGAAACATGTTCCCATAGAAACATAGAAAATAGGTGCAGAAGTAGGCCATTCGGCCCTTCGAGCCTGCACCGCCATTCAATATGATCATGGCTGATCATCCAACTCAGTATCCCATCCCTGCCTTCTCTCCATACCCCCTGATCCCCTTAGCCACAAGGGCCACATCTAACTCCCTCTTAAATATAGCCAATGAACTGTGGCCTCAACTACCCTCTGTGGCAGAGAGTTCCAGAGATTCACCACTCTCTGTGTGAAAAAAGTTCTTCTCATCTCGGTTTTAAAGGATTTCTCCCTTATCCTTAAGCTGTGACCCCTTGTCCTGGACTTCCCCAACATCGGGAACAATCTTCCTGCATCTAGCCTGTCCAACCCCTTAAGAATTTTGTACGTTTCTATAAGATCCCCTCTCAATCTCCTAAATTCTAGAGAGTATAAACCAAGTCTATCCAGTCTTTCTTCATAAGACAGTCCTGACATCCCAGGAATCAGTCTGGTTAGGGGGAGTCCCGATGTTAGGAGGAGTCCAAAACCAGGGGGTCACAGTTTAAGAATAAGGGGTAAGCCATTTAGAACGGAGACGAGGAAACGCTTTTTCTCACAGAGAGTGGTGAGTCTGTGGAATTCTCTGCCTCAGAGGGTGGTGGAGGCTGGTTCTCTGGATGCTTTCAAGAGAGAGCTTGATAGGGCTCTTAAAGATAGCGGAGTCAGGGGATATGGGGAAAAGGCAGGAATGGGGTACTGATTGGGGATGATCAGCCATGATCACATTGAATGGCGGTGCAGGCTCGACGGGCCGAATGGCCTACTCCTGCACCCATTGTCTATTGTCTATTGTCTATGTAACTATCCTTCATGCTCGAGAGCAGTTAATTCAGCTAATTCAGTGTTAATAGAACACTGACATCAGCCACTGGAAAATAAAGGCAATGCAAGGGTAATATCACTAATTTACGACACTTGTAGCTATCTCTTATAATTTGATAATCCCAATTTTAAAATCTGCTTAGCTCAACACACACATACAGTCAGCGTTCCCTTTAATCACCTCATCCTTTATCTTAATAGATAGTTAAAAGTGAAGCAAGGTTTGTAGGCTCATTGGCCTCTGTAAATTTCCCCTGGTACGTCGGGAGTGGATGGGAAAGTGGGATAATGAAGCGCGGTTGAGATGTCGCCTCACAGCGCCGGAGACCTGGGTTCGATCCCGACCACGGGTGCTGCCCGCGCGGAGTTTGCACGTTCTTCCCCGTGACCTGCGTGTGTTTTCCCCGGGTGCTCCGGTTTCCTCCCACATCCCAAGCACGTGCAGGTTTGTGGGTGAACGGGCCGCTCTGTAAGTTGTCCCTGGGGTGTGCGATAGAACTAGCGTGAACGGGCGATCGCTGGTCGGCGCGGACTCGGTGGGCAGAAGGCCTCGTTTCCACGCTGCGTCACTAGGCGAAACTAAACTAAACGCAACGGGCCGAGACTGGAGAGCAGAGAGGAGGAGGTCTCGACGACGGAGACGAGGAGCTTGGATAGAGTGGATGTGGAGAGGATGTTTCCACTAGTGGGAGAGTCTAGGACCAGAGGGCACACACAGCCTCAGAATAAAAGAATGTTCCTTTAGGAACGAGATGGGGAGGAATTTCTTCAGTCAGAGGGTGGTGAATCTGTGGAATTCTTTGCCAGAGAAGGCCCTGGAGGTGGTCAGTGGATATTTTCAAGGCTGAGATAGATAGATTCTTGATTAGTGCGGGTGTCAAGGGTTACGGGGAGAAGGCAGGAGAATGGGGTTGGGATGGAGAGATAGATCAGCCGTGATTGAATGGCAGTAGACTTGATGGGAATGGCCTAATTCTTCTCCTATCACTTATGAATCGGCTCCGAGCACCCAGACGAAAACCCACGCCGTCACGGGGAGAACGTGCAAACACCACACACACAGACAGCTACCCAACGTCAGGATCGAACCCGGGTCTCCGGCGCCGTGAGGCAGCGGCTCTACTAGCTGTGCCACCCTCAAGCTGAAGAAGGAAACGGGGTTGGCAAGACAGGTACAGGTGGTATCCAAGACTTGTGGAGTAACTCAGCGGTGTGTGTGAGAAGGAACTGCAGATGCTGGTTTAAACTGAAGATTGACACAAAATGCTAGAGTAACTTAATGGGGCAGGCGGCAACTCTGGAGTGAAACATAGACACATAGACAATAGGTGCAGGAGTAGGCCATTCGGCCCTTCGAGCCTGCACCGCCATTCAATATGATCATGGCTGATCATCCAACACAGTATCCTGTACCTGCCTTCTCTCCATACCCCCTGATCCCTTTAGCCACAAGGGCCACATCTAACTCCCTCTTAAATATAGCCAATGAACTGTAGCCTCAACTACCTTCTGTGGCAGAGAATTCCACAGATTCACCAAAGAATTTTCTCATCTCGGTTTTAAAGGATTTCCCCCTTATCCTTAAGCTGTGACACCTTGTTCTGGACTTCCCCAACATCAGGAACAATCTTGCTGCATCTAGCCTGTCCAAGCCCTTAAGAATTTTGTACATTTCTATAAGATCCCCCCTCAATCTTCTAAATCCTAGCGAGTACAAGCCGAGTCTATCCAGTGAAGAAGGGTCTCGACCCGAAACGTTGCCCGTTCCTTCTCTCCAGAGATGCTGCCTGTCCCGCCAGCATTTTGTTACTCCGGCATTTCGTGTCTATCTTCGGTTTAAACCAGCATCTGCAGTTCCTGCCTACGTACAAGGAAACTCTAGCTTCAGGTGTTAGGCGGGTTCGTGAATCATATCTGGACTAATGTGGAGTTCTTGGGTAAATATAGCTGGAGTAAACAGCAAGGGGCTTGGACATAAATGACGGCATGTCTTGGGTCAATTACATGGAAGATGTGGTGTGGTTCAGAACGCCGGTGTTACCTGCAGCCACACCAGTGATAGCAAAGCTGGAGTCCTTATCGGTGTGTGTGTGTGTGTGTGTGTTCCTTCCACACCACCACACACACACACACCTTACAAACACCTAGTCAAAAGTAAACATTACATGGGCTTCCAATGAAGTTGGTTTGCTACCTCCCCTCAGGTGTAACGAGATATTCATTCCCGCACTGACCTTTCTGTCCTGGGCCTCCTCCATTGGCAGAGTGAGGCCCAGTGTAAATTGGAGGAACAGCACCTCATATTTCGCTTGGGTAGTTTATACCCCAGCGGTGTGAACATTGACTTCTCTAACTTCAGATAGCCCTTGCTTTCCCTCTCTCTCTCCGTCCCCACCCCCTTCCCAGTTCTCCCACCAGTCTTCCTGTCTCCAAAACGTCGCCTATTTCCTTCGCTCCATAGATGCCGCTGCACCCGCTGAGTTTCTCCAGCACTTTTGAAAACCTTCGATTTTCCAGCATCTGCAGTTCCTTCTTAAACCCAGACACTATGTGACGATGACTTTATGACTCTATGACTCTACGACTCGATGGATCTTGACTGCTTCAGAAGGCAATTCCTTTCTCAAATTTCCTTGGTTTGTGACTGGGTCTCAGTCCCCGTTCAACAGGGTGCTACAACTCACCTGTCTCACCTGTATGACTATTGACTTCTCCAACTTCAAGTAGCCCTTGCTTTCCCTCTCTCTCCATCCCTCCCCCTTCCCAGTTCTCCCACCAGCCTGTCCTCCTGATTAGATTTTATCTCTGTTTGCTTCGTTGTCACCTGCTCCCAGCCGACGACGACCTATTCTACATTCTCCTCGACCGACATCTCTTTTGATGTTCCGTTTTCACACCTTACCCTTCCTCGTCTCTGTGTCTCCCTCTCCCCCGAGTCTGAAGGAGGGTCTCAACCCGAAACGTCACCCGTTCCTTCTCTCCAGAGATGCTGCCTGTCCCGCTGAGTTACTCCAGCGCTTTTTGTCTGGCATTGGTTGCATCTGCAGTTCCTTCCAACCTACTCTGTGTCACCTGCCTGATGTGGGTTGACCTTCACCAGATCCTGCGTTCCTCCATCAGATCAGCTCGCCCTCTCTTGACTTGGCACCTTTCCTTAATGAGCGAGTTACAGGGCAAATATTTATCAGTCTCGTCATCCAACGCAAACTAATATATATATTATAAAAACCCAATAATTAATCATTAAATCTATCAAGATCAGTTAATTGCTGTGGAGTCCAAGGATTGCAAGATGTTGTGATGAATCAGGTACATACTGATTATTAATAGAAAAATAAATATTGTGCCCTTTTAAACCATCTCTGTAATCTCTCGCCTTGCTTTCTGTTCTTGCTCCAGATAAGACTCGCTCTGTGACTTGCTATTGCTATATGGTTTAGTTTTAGTTTTAGAGATCCAGTGCGGGAAACAGGCCCTTCGGCCCACCGAGTCAGCACCAACCAATGACCACATGAATACTATCACACACACACACACACACACACACACACACACACACACACACACACACACACACACACACACACACACACACACACACACACACACACACACACACACACACACACACACACACACACACACACACGGGACAGTTTTACATTTACCAAGCCAATTAACCTACCTGATGGGTAGAACGTGCAAACTGCGTACAGACGGCACCCGTAGTCGGGATCGAACCCGGGTCACTGGCGCTGCGAGCACTGTAAGGCAGCAACTCTACCGCTGGGCCACCGTGCCGCACTTCCGTGCCTGGGTTTTGCATAGCCTTATCAATCTTACCCTAACCGGGTACAGAAACGGACCCAGGTTCAAACGGGCTTGACCCAGGTTGAGATAAAAAGGAAGCAAAGTGCTGGAGTAACCCAGCGGGTCAGACGGCATTCTTGGAGAACTGGGATACCTTTCCCTCAACCCGAAACATATCCTATCCATGTTCTCCACAGATGCTGCCTGACCCGCTGAGTTACTCCAGCACTCTGTGAAACGTTACCTATCCATGTTCTCCACAGGTGCTGCCTGACCCGCTGAGTTACTCCGGCACTCTGTGAAACGTCACCTATCCTTCGCTCCATAGATGCTTCTCCACCCACTGATTTCTGCCTGACCCGCTGAATTTTTCCAGCAGCAGTTCTCTTTGGACTGCTTTAAGGAAATAGGCAAAGAGTTTCGGGCCGAAATGTCACCTATCCGGTTTCCACAGATGCCCGAAACGTTCCAGCACTCTTGAAAAATCCCTATCCAGCTCACAGATGCTGCCTGACCCGCTGAGTTACTCTGTACTCTGTGAAACGTTACCTCCATGTTCACTCTGCTGAAGTTACATCAGCACTCTGTGAAACGTCACCTATCCATGTTCTCCACAGATGCTGCCTGACCCATTGAGTTATGGTGCAGCAGCATCTATGGAGCTAAGGAAATAGGCAACGTTTCGGGCCGAAACCCTTCTGGAAATAGGCAACGTTTCGGGCCGAAACCCGGAAGGGTTTTGGCCCGAAACGTTGCCTATTTCCTTAGTTCCATAGATGCTGCTGCACCCGCTGAGTTACTCCAGCACTCTGTGAAACGTCACCTATCCACGTTCTCCACAGATGCTGCCTGACCCGCTGAGTTACTCCAGCACTTATGGATCTTAAGCTCATAAGTTCATAAGTGATAGGAGCAGAATGAGGCCTTTCGGCCCATCAAGTCTACTGCACCATTCTATCATGGCTGATCTATCTCTCCATCTCAACCCCATTCTCCTGCCTTCTCCCCGTAACCCCTGACACCCACCCTCCCTGGGGGACCCCTGTCCTCATTTAACTAGTTTCTATTGGAGTCAAAGAGTGATATAACGTGTAAACAGGCCCTTCAGCCCAACATACCCACACCGGCCCACATGTCCCATCTACTTGAGTTCCTCTTGAATATAGTGTTATTTACAGAGAATGAGTCCTTTTGTGTATTAACCAGCATCTGCTGATGAGTTCAGTTTAGTTTAGATACTCAGCGTGTCAACAGGCCCTTCGGCCCACCGGGTCCGTGCCAACCAATGATCACCCGTACACTAGTTCTATCCTACGCAATCTAGGGACAATTTACCAAAGCCAATGAACCTACAAACCTGTACGTCTTTGGAGTTTGGGGGAAAACTGAAGCACCTGGAGAAAACCCACGCAGGTCACGGGGAGAGCGTACAAACTCAGTACAGACAGCGCCCGTGGTCAGGATCGAACCTGGGGCGGTCAGGCAGCAACTCTACTGCTGCCCGGTTCTTTGTTTCTACAGATTGGCACGGTGGCGCGGCGGTAGAGCAGTTCGATCCCGACTACGGGCGCTGTCTGTACGGAGTTTGCACGTTCTCCCCGTGACCTGCGTGGGTTTTCTCCGAGATCTTCGCTTTCCTCCCACTCTCCAAAGACGTGCGGGTTTGTAGGTTAATTGGCATCGGTAAATGTAAAAATTGTCCCCTGGTGTGTGTGTGTGTGTGTGTGTGTGTGTGTGTGTGTGTGTGTGTGTGTGTGTGTGTGTGTGTGTGTGTGTGTGTGTGTGTGTGTGTGTGTGTGTGTGTGTGTGTGTGTGTGTGTGTGTGTGTGTGTGTGTGTGTGTGTGTGTGTGTGTGTGGTGTGTGTGTGTGTGTGTGTGTGTGTGTGTGTGTGTGTGTGTGTTAGTGTGTGTGGTGTATCGTGTGTGTGTGATCAGCACGGACTCGGTGGGTGTGAAGGGCCTGTGTGTGTTGCTGTGTCTCTGAGCTAAACTAAATGTGTGTATGCTAAAGATCAAAACGAGCTGGGTGACCCCTTGCTGTTCTCTGAAAAACTAAAGATCCAAACGCTGGTCCAGCCTTGCCTCTGTGCAGCCTTGTCCCATTAACTTTCTGCACAGCTTGTAGACACAGGCTGCAAAGAAAAACAATCTATCTTATACAACGACCACCAGGCCAACAAACGCCAACACACATCTAGTGAGCGCCAAATAAGATTCAGAATCTTAGAAGTTAGTCCAAGGTAGACAAAAATGCTGGAGAAACTCCGCGGGTGCAGCAGCATCTATGGAGCGAAGGAAATAGGCAACGTTTCGGGACGAAACCAAGGGCGAAGGAAATAGTAAATAGGAAATAGGTAACGTTTCGGGCCGAAACCCAAAGGGTTTCGGCCCGAAACGTTGCCTATTTCCTTCCCTCCATAGATGCTGCTGCACCCGCTGAGTTTCTCCAGCATTTTTATCTACCTTCGATTTTCCAGCATCTGCAGTTCCTTCTTAAACAAGATTAAGAATCTTTTTTCTTTCTCTCTCTCTGGCAAGTAATGGATATTTTCTTCCTGAAACTCTGGTGAGCTGCATTGAAAATGAACTGAATCTTATGCTAAGAATGGGATTAAAACCAGAAACATGAGGTTCGGTGGAGTGAATCAGATATCCTTTTGGACCAATTCCTCCACTACTATTGAGACAGTGGAAATACTATCGAGCTAAGTCCTTGGAGAGGGTGCAGAGGAGATTTATCAGAAGGCTGCCTAGATTAGAAGGCATTAGTTATAAACTAAACTGAACTGGAGAGTGTAGGACAGGCTTGGATTGTTTTCCCTGGAACGTCGGTGGTTGAGAGGAGACCTGATAGAAATTATAAAATGATGAGGAAGCACAGATGTGGTCGACAGTCAGAACCTTTTACCCAGGGAGTGGAAATGTTAAAGACGAGAGGGCAGGGCTCGCTGAGGTGAGAGGGGCAAAGCTTAAAGGAGTCCAGAACCAGGGGCCACGGTTTAAGAATTAGGGGTAGGCCATTTAGAACGGGGATGAGGAAACACTTTTTCACACAGAGAGTTGAGTGTCTGTGGAATTCTCTGCCACACAGGGCGGTGGAGGCCGCCATCCCAGGAATCAGTCTGGTGAAAATTCTCTGCACTCCCTCTATGGCAAGAATGTCTTTCCTCAGATTAGGAGACCAAAACTGTACGCAATACCCCAGGCGTGGTCTCACCAAGGCCCTGTACCAACTGCAGTAGAACCTCCCTGCTCCTATACTCAAATCCTTTTGCTATGAATGCTAACATACCATTCGCTTTCTTCACTGCAAGGTGAGGACAGACTCTACGATGGCCGTGTAGAATTGGCCCATCATTGCCTGTGGAAGATTGTGCTTCCTCAGCTGCCGCAGGAGCGGGGCCTGACATCACCGCCCCGCGCGGCTTGGAATGGCCGCGGGACTCTGCGAGCGCACGCCGGGGGCTCTAACACCAAGACCCGGTGTGCGACCTCGCACCACCCGGTGTGGCTTTAATGGCCGCGGGACAATCGCCATCGCCAGCCGGGGGCTTTGACTTTGACTCTGACATTGGGGGGGGGGGGGGAGGAGTGCAGTGGAGAGATAAGTTTTTTTGGCCTTCCATCACAGCGATGTGATGGATGTTTATGTAAATTATGTTGTGTCTTGGGTCTATTTGTTTGTAATGTATGGCTGCAGAAACGGCATTTCAAGGGGTCCAAATGACAAATAAATTGAATCTTGAATCTTGAAGTACATCCTCTGTTGTGCCTTTTTGACTGTGAGTCTTTGTTTTGGACGATCAAGGCCACTTGAATAGCACTCCCTGCCAAAGGTGAACCGCTATTGATGTGGGACATAAGATGCTATTAGCCGCATAGACCTGTCATTATCAGCTTAGGTTGTGATACCACAAGAATCTTAATTATTGTTCTTCGAAAGCCAGAGGGCACGGAGATCAGAGGGTGGTGGAGGTGGGGAAGGGTCTGTGGTGCATGTCCAGCCAAAACCATCACACACGTGTACTCGCTAGAATTTAGGAGATTGAGGGGGGATCTTATGGAAACTTACAAAATTCTTAAGGGGTTGGACAGGCTAGATGCAGGAAGATTGTTCCCGATGTTGGGGAAGTCCAGAACAAGGGGCCACAGTTTAAGGATAAGGGGGAAATCCTTTAGGACCGAGATGAGAAAAACATTTTTCACACAGAGAGTGGTGAATCTCTGGAACTCTCTGTCACAGAGGGTAGTTGAGGCTACAGTTCATTGGCTATATTTAAGAGGGAGTTAGAAGTGGCCCTTGTGGTTAAGGGGATCAGAGGGTATGGAGAGAAGGCAGGTACGGGATACTGAGTTGGATGATCAGCCATGATCATATTGAATGGCGGTGCAGGCTCGAAGGGCCGAATGGCCTACTCCTGCACCTAATTTCTATGTTTCT